>NC_137825.1:51523188-51557105 GCF_963921795.1 Nannobrachium achirus
CCGCAGTGAATCCTTGAACCCAGGGCCCAGAATTTGGTGTGACACCCCTGGAGGAGTGTCATGATGATCTGTTGTGGGGCGGGTGAGCAGAGAGTTGGCTCTCTCTACAGGAGCTTTCAATTAGTATTTAGTCAGAAAAACAAAGCCGTGGCCATAACCAAATGACGACAATACAGATTCTCACACAGTGCTGGAATACTAGAATGTAGGCCTACTGGCATGGGATTCGTTTAGGCTAATTGTTTCTGAGTCAAGCTCACACTTCAAAAAAACGGCATTTCAAAATGGCTGCTGCTGCGGCCCGTGTCTATTGGACACATTGACAGGTCCAATTGGTCAGTCCGTCTCCCTGCCGGGCCCGGGGAGGAGCATCGCACACAACAATAAGGGCCTTGTCGTGGCGAGAATACGAACGAAGGGAGAGAGAGAGAGACCAGGGACGTGCAGAGAATTTTAGAGAGGCAGGGGCTGACATTTCTAAAAGGGCCTTTTGGTGAACATATTGAAAATAGCCGACCTCCAAGCTCATAATGCGTCGCAGCGCGACGCATTGTGAGCTTGGAGGTCGGCTATTTTCATACTTGATACCACACTAAACTAAGCATAAAAAAGGCAATGCTGGAGATGTGGCGTACGGCATGGCTTTCTACACAGAGAGGGAAATTCTTTCAACATAAGATGCTGCATTCAAGTTCAGGAGAGTTTGGACAAGACAGGTATGGCATGGAAAGAGGGCTTTTGCATTTCTTTCACCATAGTGACAACTGCATTCATTCAAAATCCACTCGTCCGAGACAGTTTGCCCTCCTGGCCCCCAAGCTGGGGAATAAACTCCCTGTCGCACTTAGAACTATGGACTCACTCGCTAGCTTTCGCCATGGACTGAAGACTCACCTTTTCAGACTCCACCTAAACCCATAGCACTACTGAAACACTCAATGACCATACATGTAGCTAGTTAGCATTTGTTTTTAGGTTTTTTAGAATCCTTTTTTCTTTACTGATTATATAGTTTTTTTTAGATTGATATTCATATGCATTTGTTATATTGTTGTTGATGTTCAGACATGTTATCTTGTTTATTATGATGTATTATCTGCTTATTGTAAGTCGCTTTGGATTAAAAGTGTCTGCTAAATGCCTAAATGCCTAAACTGTATGGTCTGGAGAGGGCACTTTTTACAGAAGGATAAAAAGGGCATGGGGGCTCAAGCCCCCTTTCGTGTCTATGTGTGCACGTGCCTGAGAGAGACGCGCGGAGAACATATTCCATTTCACAGTCTACTGGAGTCCAGCAATCTCTCCAATCTGCCAAGGCTCTTGCCCACAGACTCCTGGCGGACCTCAAAACAATTTTAGAGTGATCTCTCTGAATGCATTACACAGCAGTCAGAACACCCTGGGACGCAGAGAGAAGGGGTTTCATTCAGGCCTCGCTGCGTTGGCGCCCCGTAACCGCTCCCCGCCGCCCCGACCCGTAGGGCTTTAACTCTGAGGGCTCGTTTAGACCAGTGGTTCTCAACCTGTGGGTCGGGACCCCCAGGGGGCGTCCCCAAAATATTTTGGGGGGTCCCCAGATGATTAATAGTGTGCGACATTGTTTTCTCACTCAACCGTAAACCAACCAACATGAAGTTTAAGTATAGAGGGCATTTAAAAAGGGCGTTTAAAAAGACCCTTGCGGCTGTTTGCAACATTTAGTTGCGTCTATTTGAATGGCGTTTGATATGCATAATATCATAATAATATCACAATTAAATAATATAGTAATGTCAGTTTACTACCCAGTTACTATTTGCTCCTGGGCTACAAAACTGGTATGGTAGTTCTTTTAAACGAGTCGCTCATGAACGACCCATCACTAGCATGCGTGCCCACAGCCACTATACAGCTAATAACACACAGCCACTACCACCATTTTTAAACAATTGCTTAATTATCTGGCATTTGATGACTGTTTATTTAAATGATTCAGCTACCATGCTGTTCTTGTCAATTACCTTCTAAACACCGACTCCTCTGAATTAATTACCCTTAAGTGCAGAGATGTGCCATTTAGGCCTACTTGCCTTACTGTTTTGCAGCAGCCTCTACTTAACCACTTAGGCCCTATACAGCACTGGTCCCCAAACACTGGTGTGGGACACAGACCAATTTCTATGGGTTTTTTCTTTTTCGAAAAGAGAAAATAATCATATTTTTTTTGAATAATTCTATACATTTTAAAAACAAACAAACAAATGTAAGAAATGTCATAAATAAAAACATATATCATAATTAGGAAGTAGTGAACATGCTTGCTAGTAGGCCTGCTTTTTTCACTAGTTTGGGTCCCAGGCAAACTTTTAATCTCTCTTTTGGGTCTCAACAGGCACACATAGACATGAAAGGGGGCTTGAGCCCCTGCCCTTTTAACAGTCTGTAAAAAAAGTGCCCTCTCCAGACCATAAATGCAGTTTTTACTATGGTGAAAGAAATGCAAATGTCCTCTTTCCATGCCATACCTGAAGGTAGCATTCAAGAGAATTGCCTTGTCCAAACTCTCCTGAACTTGAATGTATCATCTTATGTTGAAAGAATTGCCCTCTCTGTGTAGAAATCCATATCGTATGCCACATCTCCAGTATTGCCTTTTGTACAGGCTCGGTGTGGGAGGAATTTTCAGCCCTGGGATTTGCATCAGACCGGCCCTATGCGAGCGCGCATAGCGCGCGAGCAAAAACTTTTTGAGCATTATTTATTAATTAATTGTCAAAATTGAGCATTATTTATTAATTAATTGTCAATTTTTCACTTGAGCACCCCCTCCTCAAAATGAACGGTTCCAACGCCACGCTAAAAACGGACCCCAAAAGACTGTGAAAATTGATGACTCATCACTAAACCATCATTTTGAGTGGCCATTTCTTGCCCAATGAATGTTTTTCGTGCAAAACAAATGCTTGCAATGGATTCCGAATAATTAAAAACCCCTAGTTTGATCCCTCACATCCCACTTAAAGCAGATTTTTTTGGGAGTCATTTTTTCCTTTATATTATAGTGTATAGTAAGTGAAGGTAGGTAGGTCGTTTTCAAAACTTTGCCCTGATGGGATTCCTTGGGACTTTTTTTCTCTCACTAAGGATATAATGAGGATACAGAATCAGTTGAGTTTGCTACTATTGCAATTTGTTTTAGGTTTAGCCTAATTTTGGCCTAAAATTACTGGACTATAAGCATTATGTTTTGGATTGATCTGTTTGAACATAATGCATAGGCTATCCACAAATGTAGGGCCAACTTGCACAAATACTGTACATTAATTACTGTAGGCTACCCACATTACCATTTGCGCATTGGCGTGACATGTTAAGGTAATAAATTAGGATACTCACAAGTTATATTGTGGATACAATACAAGCAGTGGATGCTGTCCCAGCGTCTGGTTTAATAAGACAGGACAGCCTTTTGGGGAAGTTGACATAATTGCTCCTCAGATATATTCCATTCAAGGTAACGTTTTAACGTGTCCAGCTGTCCACATGACATGTTTCATCTGACTGGATGCGACCATAGGATGCGACAGACCAGTGTTGCGTCCATGTTTGTTGTTGCCATCTTAAAATGAGCGTGCATTCTTGTTAATTAGTGGTTTTACTCACAAATGCTCTCTCGTTTGAAAGGCTCTGTGATGTATTCTAACTAATAACAACTTGTTTTGATAGTCCATCCAACAACTAAACCGCGCGCCTAGCTCGTATTACAAAGTGAAGCCAATCGGTGTGCAGCGTCACAGGCACAGCGACAGCGTGATAGAGGGGGCCCATTGAGGGGGGCTTCCGATAGAGTGTCATTCACATATGAGCGTCATTTATTTGGACTGAGATTTACTGGCAGTCGGAGTCCCCCCTGGCAACAGGACATAGGCAGAACTAGCACGTTACAGAAAGGGGGCCCCAATGGGGGTTTCTGATGGACGACGATCATTCGCATTGACGGCCGAGGCCCGTTTCAATTGAAACACTGCAGTGACCTGCAGCGGCCCGCTCGCCGGACTCCCCCTAGCGGCCCAGCGGGGAAATCCCCGGTTGCCCAGACGCTCACGCCGACGGTGCTTTTGTATGCTTAGTTTAGTGTGTTATCAAGTACTGAAAATAGCCGACCTCCAAGCTCACAACGCGTCGCACTGCGACGCGTTGAGCTTGGAGGTCTGCTATTTTCAATATTTTCACCAAAAGACCCTTTAGAAATTTCAGCCCCTGCCTCTCTAACATTCTCTGCACGTCCCTGGGTCTCAACCTGAAAAGTTTGGGAATTTTCTCCCCCAGAATGACATGCCATGCACGTACAGTAGGGATGCCAGATTGAAAAGACTGAAGCTCAAGGAGGTTTTTTTGTTTTAGCTCCCACTCTCGTTCCTGGCTTTGACTGTACAATGATCACTCGGTTTTTCCAGGGTTATCTAATCTGATCTAGCTTGTGAACAGAAGCTTAAGTTGAAAGTTGAAAGTCTTAAGACGGATGCCTTCAAGACAATGCGTGTGGAGAATCATGGTGAATATCTGACGTGTGTGTTTTCTTCTTTCATCACAAGCTGCGGTGGCTTAGTGATTTTCAATCAGCTGCCTTGGATGAAGTCATCCAGAGATAGTTGAGATGACTGCCGGATAATGGCAGCGCTTTCATATCTTCTCTTTGTCTGACGAATAGCAGGTTTTGTGAGAGAGAGAGAGAGAGAGATGATGTGGGTGGAGGTGAGCTGAAGAGCCTCCAGCTAAAACACACACACACACACACACACACACACACACACACACACACACACACACACACACACACACACACACACACACCGCCGCTTTTCTCTTATTCTGGCCTTGAACTTCAACATCCTGTCGGGGCAGAGGAAAGTAGGAAAATCTGTGGCAGTTAGAATTCAAATCAGGGACGTGCAGAGAATGTTAGAGAGGCAGGGCCTTTTGGTGAAAATATCGAAAATAGCAGACCTCCAAGCTCACAACGCGCCGCGCTGCAACGCGTTATGAGCTTGGAGGTCGTCTATTTTCGGTGCGCGATACCTCACTGAACTCATGCAGCATCAAGTGAATACTGGAGATGTGGCGTACGGCATGGATTTGTACACAGAGAGGGCAATTCTTTCAACATAAGATGCTGCACTCAAGATAGGGCCACCCATGGCTGCTATGGTGACATGCCAAAACAAATTCCTATGTGTATTACACAATGGCAAATAAAGGAATCTGAATCTGAATCATTCCAGTTCAGGAGAGATTGGACAAGGCAATTTTCTTGAATGCTGCCTTCGGCAACACCTTCGGGTATGGCATGGAAAGAGGGCATTTGCATTTCTTTCACCATAGTAAAAACTGCATTCATGGTCTGGAGAGGGCACTTTTTACAGCCCCCTTTGATGTCTATGCGTGCACGTGCCTGATTCAAATCATTTCCTTTATCGCTGCTGCAGAAAAAAAAATTACCCTCAAAATGTTCCCCCTGCGTGCAGTTTATATGGATTGTACCTGGACAGTTAGCGCATGACATGGCCATCTTAATGCACTTTAAAGAAGACATTTTCAGCCCAATATTTTCCACTCCAAGTGTCATTCTGAGCAGTTGCTTACAGTGGTAGAATCGTGGCTTTGCATCTGTTCGATACTTCGGCGCTCGGATCCTCTATCTTTAGCAGAGATGGACAGCTCGACCCCAGTACTTGAGTAAAAAGTACAAATACTCCTGGTCAAAATTTACTCCACTACAAGTAAACGTAGGCAGCTCAGTCAGAATGTTACTCAAGTAAGAGTAAAAAAGTACTTGCTTTTAAATGTACTTAAGTATTCAAGAGTACATGCTTTTAAAAATACTTAAAGTACATATAAATGGTAAATGGTAAATGGTGCATTTATATAGCACTTTTATCCAAAGCGCTTTACAGAGATTGATTTTTACATATAAAAGTAAGAGCAACAAAACAGTGCCATGTATAGCCATTTTCGATTCTGCTTCGATAACCTCTTGAGTCTTGTCATTGGAAATAATTGAGAGCCCTGCTGCCACTGGCGAGCGGAGGGGGAAGCCACAGACAGAGCAGATGTGTGGCCAATTTGATTTTAGGGCAGAAAAAAGAAAACAGCCAACCTAAGAGTACTCAGTACTTTTCAGCCTTCCTAGACATGTACTTGAGTAAAAGTAAAATATTTGGCTGTGGAATAAGTATAAAATAAATTATAATACTCAAGTAAAGTACTCACACATTACATCGCACATTTACTGTCCACCACTGCTTCTCTTTAGGAATGGTAGTAGGTGAGAGCTGCCCCAAGCTAAGGTCCACAGAATATCATAGTATGCTACATCTCAGCTGTGCCCCAAGACAAAATATTAAATAAACACACTAGCTACAACTGGGATGCAAGATGTTTACTATACGATTCAAACCTGTCTTCGCCTAAAGAAATTCTTCTAATAGTCGTTTCTGGAATCAGCTGATAAACATTTTGTTGCATACAGTCCTACAGAGACCGGACTTGTCTGGTTGGTGAGGTTGAGAATTGATTGATTTATTGATTGCTTGAAGACTTTATTAGAGGTTTTACAGTTCACTGATACAAGGTCAACTAAAAGGATAAGAAAGCCTTTGCCTTGTTTCAATTGGGGTCCTTTTTTTAACTCAGAGAGGGGGCAGAGAGAGGGAGAAAAATCAAAGAGATCTTCCTATCTACCGGCACATGTATATTGCACATAGATAAAAAGTAGCAGGCATGTACATGAGATTAGACACAAGTAGCAGCACAATGTCAGGTCCACATAAGAAGGTAGTCTGCATAAGGTGTAAACTTCATGGGTCACTCATGGCATGGAGTTACATGGCAATATTGTGATAAGATAAGAATTATGATACATAATTCTATGTTTGTGTATGAGGCTCATATGACCATATAATATATATAATATGAACTGAACTTACAGTATAGAGACCACATTTTGGTCGGATACTGTAGGTTCAGGCTAAATAGATTACAGGTCATAGTAACTTTGGTTGCCCTGACTACGAAATCATGATATACTGTATGTCAGTAGTGGAAAATTACCAACACTACGTGTCACTTTCTTCCTGTTACTTCCTTGTTATGATCTGGGAACCAATCAATAAGTCCCACGATCTTATACTGTCATAACTGTACTCTTTATATACATGTTAAACTTCCATTTTGGGAGAGAGAGATTTAGAAAGCTACCCCTATGGTACGCTCACTGTTTGTCTCCTCTGTCTGACCCTCTCTAAATACAGCAATCTAAAAGATATAGTCCTTTGGTCTCTGTGTTTTATTTTAACTATGGATTTATAGATCCATATTTATCTTTAATAATTTATCTAATAATAATGGTCCATCGTAGCCGCATACAGTTTGTCAACATTGGCCGACTGAGAGACGGAGTGTTCAGGCTGTTTAGCCATGGTTCACTCTCTCCCCCGGTGGAACAATGTTGCAACACGTATGAAAAAGTACCAGGAAAATCTCTACATTGCTGTATTTTCAGACAAAGGTTTTTATTGGACAACAGTGTTATCTGAGTTTTGGATTAATGTGGAACCTGCGTGGACATCCGGGAGCAGCGGACCGTGTTGGACCGTCGTACACAAGAGGTTGGATACTCCCCCGGTCCTTGGCTGCACCTGGATATCTGCGCCTGGCAAATTCCTAAGTTGATTAAGATAAGTACATATTTACTTAGTCCCCGTAACGTGTCGTGTCTTTGAATTTTGAATTAACGATGTTAATGTAATGATAATTGATATGATTTGTGAAATATGTTCTCCCTCCGTCGGAGGAATGTTTTGGTTTGACACGCGTCGTAAATTCTCCTTATCTACTAGATATAGAATGGTCGATATAGAATGGTCGTAAAACTCTTTGTTTCATCTTTGTTTCAGGGTGTATGTACAACACCTTTAATCTATTTTTAACTATCTCTGGTTCGTGCTCTCGCTCTCTCATTGTGATGAGGTCAGAGACAATACTGATTTTCAGACTTTAACTTTTTTCGGTACAGTCGTTTTTGTCCACAAGTTGTTGTTCAACTTGTTGTTTTGTCAGTTTGTTTGGACCCTATGAATGGTCATTATTTGTTTGGCTTATAACCTAGGGCAAGTACTTCTAGTCGGCCTGAATTTAACGAGTACTTCTAGTCAGTTGTGGTTATAGCTTTTTACTGTTATGTCTGGACCATATGAATGGTCAGTATTTGTCAGTTTGTTACTGTTATGTTCACTGTACCGATAATACTGTGTTTATTTAGGTCTCTCACTTTCATGGCTTGGCCCAGCCATTGGAAATTGAGAAACAATATTTTTATCTTTGACTATGTTACTGACCAGTTCTGTTTTCTGTAATATTAAGTACTTTTAAGACGTTTTAAAATGTCTCTGAGGAATTAAAGTTAAGATTTAAGATTAAGAATAACTAACTCAAATTATTTATGCCTAAATTAATTTAAACTATTGTAACATTAAGATTTGAGAACCTCCCATAGGACTATGGGTGTGTATTCTGACTGTGTCTCATCTATTTTTCTGATAACTCGATTCTGTGAGAATGAGTTTGCCGTACTGTATGTGTGTGCGAGCAGAAGTGTGCGTGTGGGTGCTGCTTCAGTAACCCCCCCCCCCCTCTCTGACTCCCATCTCTGTGAGCATGAGAGTGTGCGCGTGCGCGTGTGTGTGTGCGTGTGTGTCACTCCCTCTTCCCCACTCTTGTGTGAGTGTGTGCGTTTGACTGTCTGCTAGAATACCACCTGCATCTGCCAAGGTCAGATTGTTTTTGTGTGTGATATCTGTTGTTTTGGGAACACGAGAGTGTTTTGACCTCCTCTCTTAGTTTTCAACAACATTCTGATGTTCTATCCTGTCTTGTTATGAATACATTTTAGAAAAACTTCATTACCCATAAATCTCTTGTTTTAAAACTTCCTGTACCCTGGTTACCATAACAACCTTTAGATTCCATTGCTGGGAAGGACAAAGTCACTTCCCCTTCTTTTCGCCTTGGGCGTCATACTGATACTAGACACAGTGTCTAGTAACTCACTATCCCTTCCTCACTGCTATACTGTATGTGTACAGTGTATGATTGAAAGCCCTTTTTATTGATTTAAATTATATAAATTATTTATTTAACTTTAAATGTCACAACCTGTTGTAACATCAGAGGGGTGTGATGTATCTTTTGTTTTTTCATTTTAACATTTTTAACATTGTTTTAATTTGGCTTTTCATTGATTTAAGATTTATTTGAAACTTAATTTGAAATATTTCTGTTTTATGGGCTGACGGAGATGGAGAGGAATGCAGAGTGTGGGGAAGGAATCGGGTCACCGAAAACAACCACGACTGAGGCGGGGTGCAGACGAACCACCATCTGAGGCCAGGACAGTGCATGCCAATCCACCGCATCGGCACGAGTGATCGTGCCTGGTAGGTGAGTTTCTGTTGCACTGTTATGCCATGTAGTACAAACGCTACCTGAAGTTCTGAATTAAATTGTTTTGGAAACAGTAAACTGGCCAAAGGTTCTCTGCTCCGTAGGAAACACCTGAAGGAAGAGACCCAGAAGAACCCACATCAACTGCATGTCCTCCTCCTCATCACGTCTCTCCATGCCCCACCATCATCATCATCATCATCATCATCATCATCATCATCATCATCATCATCATCATCATCGCCATCATCGTCATCATCGTCATCCGATCACTGGGCTTAAGGACTTTTTAATTCATATTTTCTTTTTTCATTCTTTATTCTTTATTTTTATTTTGTTTATTCAATTTTAATTCTGTCTTCATTCATCTGTAAAAAACGATGAAATATTTTTATTGGTGTCAAGTTTCTTTAACTTTAAGGATTTATTACAGTTCCCTTTAAAAAAATATTATTACAGTCCTTTTTGAAAATTTGAATTTCTAAATATTATTAAAGTCTTCATATTATTATTATTATGATTACCCTGATAAAATGTTTAATGTGGAGGTCATATGAACCTCATACAAAAATTAAAAGGGTAGATTGATAAGATAAGAATTATGATACATAATTCTATGTTTGTGTATGAGGCTCATATGACCATATAATATATATAATATGAACTGAACTTACAGTATAGAGACCACATTTTGGTCGGATACTGTAGGTTCAGGCTAAATAGATTACAGGTCATAGTAACTTTGGTTGCCCTGACTACGAAATCATGATATACTGTATGTCAGTAGTGGAAAATTACCAACACTACGTGTCACTTTCTTCCTGTTACTTCCTTGTTATGATCTGGGAACCAATCAATAAGTCCCACGATCTTATACTGTCATAACTGTACTCTTTATATACATGTTAAACTTCCATTTTGGGAGAGAGAGATTTAGAAAGCTACCACTAGGATGGTATGCTCACTGTTTGTCTCCTCTGTCTGACTCCTCTCAAAATACAGCAATCTATGGACTGTCCTTTGGCTCGTGTCTCTTATTTTGGTTATGGATTTTATCCATAATCCATATTTATTTAATATTAATTTACATTTCA
The DNA here is from genome assembly GCF_963921795.1 of Nannobrachium achirus. Taxonomy (NCBI): domain Eukaryota; kingdom Metazoa; phylum Chordata; class Actinopteri; order Myctophiformes; family Myctophidae; genus Nannobrachium; species Nannobrachium achirus. The sequence continues at coordinate 51,533,763 of NC_137825.1, forward strand.
ATATTGAATGCAATTAAGGCTCGATTTCATAGCTTATAAAACGTTTAGAATTCATTTTGGAGTGTGGTTAATTGGCTATATAGTGAAAACGGCTAATCTCAACATCCCAAGCCACAATCACAATATACCCATGACAGTACAGTATAAAAAAAAAACGATGGCTTGAATAAACCTCAATAAAACAAATGGTACCTTACATCAGTTTAAACAAAATAAGGCAAGCATGAAAACAATCACGGAAAGGAAATAATCACAGATAACAGAGGCGATTATGTGCAAAGCCGTTGATATGGAAGTATGTTTTCAGAAGTGACTTAAACGATGACACTCTCCCTCTACAATTATTTTCTGCAGGCATTACCTGCCACTTGTATATCGGTGAAAATGGGAAGACGAGCACGATCACATTACTCACCTGGTTGCCTGCCTCGTTTCCTTGCAGCAGTTTGAGGAAGAAGCCAGTTCCCTGTGTCCTCTGTCAACGTGACGAGGCTTTGCAAGTTTGAGTGTTTGTTGCATCATGTTGCTCCACTTTTCCAGTGCAATTTACTCTGATGTACCCCTCCCCTAAAAAGAAAGTGTAGTCGTTACCTTAGGACGGGAGTATTCAGTTATATTGCATGGATAGCGAGTCAGAATCAATCAGCGGGAACAAGACAGGATGCTGTCGGTTTGTGTTGCGTTTCTGGTCTGTTTTGGGTGTTTTGTGCCGCTCTCTGTCACAATTTTTTTTGTGTGTGTGAGAGAGCCCAGTGATATCCCATCAGGGAATCTCTTTCAACCCTAATCTCTATTTATGACAGCAGCACAAATGGCATTCCGTTTAGCTGTAATACAACAGGGAGTTTTTTTTTTTTAATTTTTTGGGTCTGCGTGCATGCAGTCAAAAAAGTAGGCCTACATATCATGCTTGATTTAAACTCACTTTACACCAGGCACGTGCACACATAGGTCTGGGGCTTGAGCCCCTGCCCTTTTATCCATCTGTAAAAAGTGCCCTCTCCAGACCATGAATGAAAGTAATGAAAATAGCCGACCTCGAAGCTCACAACGCGTCGCAGCGCAACGCGTTGTGAGATTGGAGGTCTGCTATTTTCACTATGTTTTACCAAAAGGCCCTTTTAGATATTTCAGCCCTGCCTCTCTAACATTTTCTACACGTCCCTGCGTTACACAGCAATGATCTGAACAGAAAACGTCAAAGTTCTGTTGCGTTGTCACTTTTTATTCTGCATTTACACGTCGGAGACGCATCAGCGATGGATAGCGCTGTAGTGTGCATGCCATGTGGCTAGGTGGCGGTGTGACGCGCTGCCAGAGATGGGCAGTATTTGAAATACATGTATTTGAAATGTATTTTGTAATTTGCATTTGGCTGGGATGGAAATAAATTGGATGTAATTTGTATCAAAATACGCTCAGGTCTAGTATTTTCTGTATTTGAAATACAAAATACTTTTTTAATGTTATGTGTAATGGACACATTTTAAACGTGTGAATCAAAACAGCATCCCGGTTCCAACAATTTGGACCAAGGGCAGAGCGCTTGTTTTCGGTGGAGATGACGGAGGCGCACCGTCTCAGGCGACCATGAGCCACGCGAGACACCGCCGAGCAAGCGGTAGTGAGCGAGTCGCCGTGTCGAGCGTTGCAACGGTCGCATGAGCCGACTCAGTACCTTTACCGATTTATGTGCCGTTATGGACAGAATAGTAAATCTTCATCCCCCGACTTTCGGCACCTCCGTGCGGTCCAGGCGAACACAACAGAGCGCTCCCTACCTCCGGTTCAGCCAATCACAAGCTTCCACTGCTGGAATAGAGCATCGCAGCGGAAGTGGATTCCTGGGGTCACTTAATATTCCCCATTCATTTTCGCCATATACTTTTACAAAAATATTTATAACAATTATGTTAAGCCTCAAACCAAGCCATCCAGGATGGAGGTGAATCATGACCATATAACCTTTGATCCTATGTGAAAACATATTTTAATATTACATTATTTGATATACTACATTTAATAACTACCCTTTGTTTAGCGATTTTCAAAATGTTCTTTTCATAGAAAAAAAGGTTATATGATCATGATTCACCTCCATCCTGGATGGCTTGGTTCGAGGCTTAACATAATTGTTATAAATATCTTTGTAAAAGTCTATGGCGAAAATGAATGGGGAATATTAAGTGACCCCAGGAATCCACTTCCGCTGCGATGCTCTATCGGGATGCAGTTTTGATACACGCATTTTAAACATTCACGAAGGTTTAAACTGTAGGGGGAAAGACCACATTTTCTTGCAATCTAATTTGCATGTGGTTCGTGTGTGTGTGTGTGATACAGCCATAGCACTTGACTTTGATTTGCTTCAAATGTAACACGTTACAAGTTCTAATTACTTGTGCCAGCAGAACGCCAAGTACTGCGTTCGCTGCATGTAGGTAGGTAGGTAGGTTGGTAGCTGTGTGTGTTTAAGCCCCGTAGCCCAATCAGGGACCATCATTTCTGACAACGTCATCATTAACAGCCGCGACTACTATAATTGCCATTTCAAAACTTCACACGTCCTGCCATTGGCAGGCTAGATTTCCAGTGGATTGGCAGAACATTTAGCTTGTAGATCAGCTATTTTTTTTTTTGTTGCTATTTTTATGACCTTCTCTGACTTTGAAGTTTAAATCTACCGGGTGGATTCTGCTTTTCTTCCTTGCAATTTGCGGGTTTCTGCAAAAAAATACGCTCCATTTTCCATATAAATTTGAAAGGCAAAACAGGGAAAGAAAGAGGGAGGGAGAGTGCCAATGTGCGGCTGGCCCTCACTGGGAGGGGGAAAGAAACCTGTGTAAAATATGCATTTGCAGGACATTTTGACAGGTAAAGAGCAGTAAAGCCCGAAGACTTGAAACGACAAGTGTAACCAGGGGCGTCACACCAAATTCTGGGCCCTGGGTACAAGGATTCACTGCGGGCCCCCCATGAATGTTAACAATTGAAAAATAGCAGATATACAAGCTCACAGCGCGGCACCGAGTGCCGCGCTGTGAGCTTGTAGATCTGCTTTTTTTGAAAAATCTTGAAAATGTGTGCCAAGAAACCTATGTTTCCATGTCAGTGATGCTCAAACCTTTTCACGTGAAGGACCCCCCCCCCCCCCCCATCTCAAAATATTTAGTTCCAGGGACCCCCCAGAAGCAAACTTTGAGTTACAAATGTTCACTTAAAAAATACATATATTCAAAGATTTGCGCACATTTTCACGACTTTTCAAAAATAGCAGATCTACAAGCTCGCAGTGAGCTTGTATATCTGCTATTTTTCAATAGCTAAAGTTACTAGTGGCCCTCCACCTTGGGCCCTAGTAACTCAGTCCCACTTTCCTACCCCTTGTGACGCCCCTGAGTGTAACCCACGCTAACGGAGAACGAAGCACAAGAAAAAAACTGTCTCCTGTGTTCGCCCGTGTTGCCTTTGAGCGTTATGCAAAATGCCAGCGTGAAACACCAGACGAGCTCGTTCACGAGCTCCGGGTTTGAAAATAAATGAGTCGCCATTTCGTTTTGGAGTCGGCCCCCGAAATAATGTATGCGGTGAAGAAGGTCACTCCTGAGCCTGCTGGCAGGAGAGGAAGGAGAGATTGCTGACAAATGGCCGCCACTAGCGCCGCGATCACCATGGTGCCTGGTTTTGTGCATTGTCAGGGATGAGGGATACACAGCAGCCTGTGGCCATTCTCGCTCATTAGTCCTTACTCCACACAACTGCACGCTCCCTAGAGACTCCGTACACATCCACACATGCCACACACACACACACCCACGTGTGTATGCCACACACGCACGCAGGCACCTTGCGTTGATGCATTCCCTAATCCAGGGGCCTTCAACGTTTTCAGGCCAAGGACCCCTTAGTAGAGAGATAGATAAAGCAGGGACCCCCACAACCTTTTCATAGATTCCATATAGTTTCATCGTTTGACGGCACGATCATCAGTGTATTTTGTATTCGTGTCAAAGATATTTAACCACTTGAACCGTCAATACTTAATAATCTTGACCTTTTACTCTGTACTTAGTCTGTTCTTTTTCCCCTCTACACCAAACCTTTAGCCAAAAATAGACGATCTACAAGCTCACAACGCCATGCTAAAGTTCAAGAATATGGCCAGTAGTGTTTCAAGTGTTGAATATAAAAAGGGGATAAAGAAAAAACATGTTTCTATCACACAAAGATTTGGAGGACCCCCTGTTGAATACCCCTTAAGGACAGAGGAAGCCAAACCCAACAGATATCCAAACCCCTAAAAGTTCACTGACTGTTAACCACAAGGGGATGTCCATAAAAAAAGGAGGGAAGGAATGGAATGGAATGAAAGTGTTGGAGATAAAATGCTGGGGGGGAGAGAGAGAGAGTGGCGCGAGGTACTTCATATATCACAGGAAGGCAGAGGGCATGTCAGGGAGAAGAGTGAACGAGGGATAAAAAAGCAGTGGTGGAAAAAGTACTCACATTTTTTACTTGAGTAAAAGTACCAATACTGCAATGTAGAAATACTATGTTAGGGTGCCCTCACACCAAATTACCTATGAGAGTGGAATGCTTCACTCTCATTGAAATGCATTGGCGGAACGCAGATTCCACTCTCATAGGTATTTTGGTGTGAGGGCACCCTTACAAGTAAAAGTCCAGAATTCAACATGTACTTGAGTAAAAGTACGAAAGTATTGGCAACAAAATGTACTTAAAGTACCAAAAGTAAAAGTACAAAAATGTTTGAAAATAGCAGATCTACAAGCTCACATGCGACGCGTTGTGAGCTCGTAGATCATATATTTTCACATAGCCAAGGTATATAAAATAGGGCTAAAGCGCATTAATGTATGTGTTATAATATAATCATTTATATCTGCAAAGTAACTAGTATACCTAACGTTTTCAAATAAATGTAGTGCAGTAAAAGTACAATATTTGGATCCGAGATGTAGTGGAGTAGAAGTAAAAGTACTGAAAACTGGAAATACTCAAGTAAAGTACAAATAACTCAAAACTGTCCTTAAAGGAGTGATGACACCGGCCGAAATGTAACATTATGGTACAGTAGGTCACGTGGTCTTTGTTGAAACGGTTTGGAAAGGGGGTGGAGCCGGCTGTTGCTGCCGACAGGCCCATCAACAGTAGCTGTATGGGCCTGTCAGCAGCAACACAGAGCCCCCAGTGATAGGCTGTTGATTGTACTGCATCATTTGATTGGATAATTTAACATGGGGGTACATGACATCATTAAAAAAAATTGCTAATTTGATAGACATAATTAGCTGTTTTGGCCGTGTCACGCCCCCTTTAAGTACAGTACTTACGTAAATGTACTTAGTTACTTTACACCACTGTAAAAAAGGAAAAATGGGATGAAGACTGTGACTTCAGTGCCAGTAGGTGTCCTCAGCAAACAGCGAGAAAGAAGACTCTGACTGCAGCAACTGTTATAGGGCGGACTGGGTCTCTCAAGCCAGGCCATTATCACTGTCCCCCTAGAGCCTGAAGTCTCTATCAAATGTCTGACGCATTCCCCGTACAAACCTCAATTCTAGCGGCTGAACACTGTATCTTTGATAAATGATGCGTGAGGAATTAATGGCATGAAGCGACGCGTCACTAAAGTAAAGTAGAAACTATCAGCTTATAGAAATGATCCCCCTGATATAAAATGATAGTATGAATATTGCCAATGGAGAGGTTATCATTATGCATTTAGAGGCACTCTTGCTGATTTTGTTAGAGATTGGTTGCCGATTGTAAGATATTTTAAAGAAGATTGGAAAAAAGTAATCAGTATGGGAGTGATATATGGGTACAGTCAATTTCATATCGTAAATGCTGAAACAATTGTTGGTTGCTGGCTTTGTTTTTGACTTGACAGGTGACTAATGCAGCCACATCTCATTATGCATGCACAAACAACACAACACAAAGGTTTAAGATGGGGACAAGTTTTGTAGATACCCCAGTTACGTGCATGAGGCTTCGCTGGTCCAGTAAATATTTACTTTTGAATTCTCTTTAAAAGAAAATTATCATTTGGAGAGGAGATGAATGATTCTGTCTAGTTTTGATTTATTTATTTTTGAGCGTATGTCGTCCCAAGTATGTGTCTTTGTAATGGGCACACCATTTGTCAAAGATCAATACAAATATTGAAAGAGAAATGATCACTCACACTCACTCTGCTTTGATACAAAGCAGAAAAATACAGTAGCTGCACATGTTTGTACAGTAATTGCAAATTCCCTCCAGTTTCACCATCAGCAGTTGATTCATTACTGCTATGGATTCATTCCTTTCTTTATTTTTAACTTGAATGCTATCGCATCCATTTTGCTGGGAGCAGGGGCTGTACCTAGGGTGTGGGTCCATCTGCGTGGCGAAAAATACACGCCATAGTCCACAACGCTCCACACCGCCCTCACCCACCTGGAGAAGAGGAACTCCTCTTGTGTAAATGCTTTTCTATAGACTTCAGCTCAGCATTCGACACCACAGTCCCCTCCAGACTCCCCACCGATTTATGAGGTTTTATAGAAACGTAAGCTTATTTAGAGCACTTCTCTCTCTCTACGTCGTCCTCAGTCGAGCCCTTCATCTGCGTCTCGGTTCTCAAATTTAAAACAGCGAAATGACACTTAAAGAACATCCTAAAACAAGCAGAATGACACCAACAAGCACAGCCGCTACACATAAACCTGTCCTCTATAAGTAGACACAGAGGTATCTGTTAGCAAAAAATATTGCGTGTGTATTATAGTTTGGTATGTTTCATTGGACTTTTAATATACATTTTTTAGCTAATTCTTTTAAATTTATTTTCAGTTTCCAATCGGGTTTGCTCATTAGAGTTTGAAGCATGCCAATATGTATTTCACTATTTCTTTGAATAGTCTACTGTAGCGCAAGGCTATTGATGAAAGCTACCAAATACATGAATACAGGTACTAGCCAATTTCAGTTATCTAGACTGAGGGGCTTGTGTTCCATGCCACATACAGTAGATGTAAAAGACATGTGAGAAATAGGCTGCACACATTCAGCATGCTTCATAGTGTAAGCACCAATATAGCTCTAGATAATGTTCTCATGAAAGACTATTAGCAATAATGTTATGATAAACAGAGCGTATACATTTTCCTTCACCACGTGCTTTAGGCTGCCTACCTGCTCCATGCTTAATGGCTGTCAGTTAGTAATGCTGCCCCTGGGAGAGGGGGGAGGGGGAGGGGGAGGGGGGAAGGGGGAGGGGGGAGGGAAGGGGGGGACGGAGAAAAGCAGGGAAGGAGGCTATAGACGAAAATAGAAGACGCCAGGGACGTGCAGAGAACGTTAGAGAGGCAGGGGCTGAAATTTCAAAAAGGGACTTTTGGTGGAAATATTGAATAGCTAGACCTCCAAGCTCACGACGCGTCATGACCTTGGAGGTTGGCTATTTTCGGTGTGTGATACCACACTGAACATAATGAAGTCAATTCTGGCATGGATGACATGGATTTCTACACAGAGGGCAATTCTTTCAACATAAGATGCTGCAGTCAAGTTCAGGAGAGTTTGGAAAAGGCAATTCCCTTGAATGCTGCCTTCAGGTATGGCATATGTTAAGAGGGCATTTGCATTTATTTCACCATAGTAAAAACTGCATTCATGGTTGGGCACCTTTTTACAGACGGATAAAAGGGCAGGGGCTCACGCCCCCTTTGATGTGCACTTTGTGTGTGCACGTGCCTGGAAGACGCTCTGGAAGAGAGAGAGAGAGAGAGAGAGAGAGAGAGAGAGGGAGAGGGAGAGGGGGGGGAGAGAAAAGAGTGTACTGTGCAGTGAGACCTGACATGAGACACTTTGATGTGGGTGAAGTGAAAGGGGCAGATCCGCAGATCGATACAGACAGTGGGTAATGACTCCTGTGATCCTGGTGGGCCTTTGGGGGGCCGCCCCAGCCCCTCATCTCAAGCCGGTAGTGGGCCCTCACAGCTCTTCCACTCATTATCACCCGGGGGGGATGGGGGGATGGGGGCGTAGGGGAGGATTGGAAAAGAAAGACGAGAGAAGTGAGAGGAGTGTCGATTGTCTTCCTCTTTTCCTTGTAGGACATAGTGGGGAGGATCACCGGCTAGAGAGACACTTCACCGTCCGCCGCGATAGGAAACCAGTGGTGTGAAAAGTACTCACATTTTTTTTTACCTATAGGTAAAAGTATCCATACTGCAAAATAGAAATGCTCCGTTACAAGGAAAGGTTTCAAAATTGAGCCATTTGCGGCCCAGGACATAAGTTTCAAGTTAGGCAAGTCATACCGCCTCTAAAGCCTCCTTACTCCTCTCCCCCAACTCCCCCCGCTGCTCAGCTGACTGCAACAGCCACTAAAATCATTAATTAAAGTACTTAGGCTATTCTTCTTAATAATAAACTATAAACTAAAGTAATATTTGTCATTATACTGTAGCAGTGACTGAGACAAAGCCAATTACAGCTCTGTAAGTAAATGTACCCGAACACGCATGTCCGCAATTGGACACGGCCCTCACCTAGTCACCTTTTGTCCAATGCGGCCCGCCCTCCGAAATGAGTTTGACAACCTGCTTTAACCACTTCAACCCTATATATATTTCGGCCATTTGAAAATAGCTGATCTACAAGCTCACAATGCGTTGCGTAGATCTACATTTGAAAACTTCAGAATCAGACATTCTGCATAACAAGTACTTTTACTTTTGGTACTTTCATTTGTATATGCCTATACTATAGATAGATAGATAGATAGATAGATAGATAGATAGATAGAGGTTTTTATTAAAGTGTCCTGCACCAGACGATGCCCAGCCCGCACAGGCTTACAAGACACTCACAAACATAGTACATACACCAAGATAAACCACACACAAAAATGCAAAAGAAAAACGTAATGGTTTCCATGCTGTTATTTACGGATACAATGTTCTCCAACGCAACTGCCATGCCTTCTCTATGAACTTTGCTAAAACAAAAACTTCCTTAGTGAACAACCAGCGTAACATGGAACATTCAGGCATCCATTTCTTAAGACATGATACAGCGGACAGTGAAAAACAAAATGAAACTCATCCTCCACAACTCCCAGATCACAAAGAACACACAAACGCTGCTCCTCAGGAATACCAGTATACCTACCCACCTCAACTGCCAGAGGTAATGCACCAGTTCTCAACTGGGCACTTTGAACTCCACAGTCTTTTACTTACTGCAACGTAGAGTATCCCTACATTGCGGTATTGATACTTTCACTTATGTCACAAACGCGAGTCGCGAGTACTTTTCCCACCACTTGTCTGTATTACAGGCGGGATCCCTAGCCGACAAGGTTGTCGCGGCTGAGTAAAAGAAGTGATCGGAGGTTTTCTTTACTGCCAGCCGTAGCCGCGGGAGATACAGTAGCGGCGAGCCCCGGGAGACGATGATCCCAATCATCCCGAGGTCAGGGGCAGGCTTTTCACATCATTATTGTCCCTCTCTGTCCCCTCCCGGGGTGTCGCACCAAATTCGGGGCCCTGGGTACAAGGATTCACTGAAGGGCCCCCCCATGAATGTTCTTCATATTTTGTGCTTTAACTAGGTGCCGCGCTGCGAGCTTGTAGATCTGCTATTTTTTTTAAATCGTGAACATTTGTCCATGTCTATGAATAATTCAAAATCCTTCTAAGGTCTTTTGAAAACCCTATGTTTCTATGTCAGTGGTGCTCAAACCTTTATATGTCAAGGACCCCCAAAATGATATGTATTTGGCCACGGACCCCATCTCAAAATATTTAGTTCCAGGGACCCCCAGAAGCAAAATTTGAGTTACAAATGTTCGCTTAAAAAAATACATATATTCAAGGATTTGCACACATTTTCACGACTTTTAAAAAATAGCTCACAGCGCGGCACCGAATATGCAGATGGGCCGGTATGCCGGCACTAAAAACCCTAACCCTAACCCTAAACTTAACCTCAGTAACCGTGACGAGTAACTAACCTGCCGACGCTACTCGGAACAACGGACCGGCGGAACAATGAGCTATCTGCTATTTTTCAATAGCTAAAGTATAAACTGGCCCCTCCACCTTGGGCCCTGGTAACTCAGTCCCAATCCCCTCCCCCACTTGTGACGCCCCTGCTCCCCTCCCCCGAGGAAGCGCCTGCCTCCCCGTTAGCCAATTGATGGAAGAGGAGGAGGCCGCCCGTCATTATGCCGTCACAGTAAACTCTAGTGACGGTCTGACAGCCACAAACACGGCGAGGTTACCTCGGCGATCTGTCATCCCGGAAGACAAGCAAGAACGGCGACCTCCCTGGCCTGTGTATACGGGAGAAAAGAGGAGCGGCGGAAAAGTGTTGTATTATTATTTTTTTTTGTGGTTTCCTGCAGAGGTGGAAAAAGTACTCACATTTTGTACTTATCAATACTGTAGATGTACTCTGTTACAAGTAAATGTCCGGAATTCAAAATGTACTTGAGTAAAAGTACGAAAGTATTGGCATCAAAAGGTACTTAAAGTACCAACAGTAAAAGTACAATATTTGGATCCGAGATGTAGTGGAGTGGAAGTGAACGCATTGGAAATTGAGAATACTCAAGTAAAGTACCAACACCTCAAAAGTGTACTTAAGTACAGTACTTGAGTAAATGTACTTAGTTACTTTACACCACTGGTTTCCTGGGTGATGCGGTCGGCGTCTGGATCACGTGACCGAGAAGTGCTGTCTCGCTAATAGACATGCATGCAAGGGTGTGACGTTGGCACAGTGGTTAGTGCATGTGCCCTCCGACGTCAGCAAGGGGGAGAAGACGGCAGCCACCTCATGGCCTCCCCTAAGAACAAGAAATCTTGTGAAATAAAATGTCGCTAACCAATCATCAAGGACGATGTTACACGAAAGTAGTAGTAGGATTGTTAAAAACCGGTCCTGACTGAAAGAAAATATTTTCGCAAAATAAACAGGACATACTTGGATTACATTCACTCGGATTACTTTTTCCGCCAGGACCTCGAAGGTAGGCAAAATGGCGGGTTGCCATGGGCACCAGCACATTAATTCATACTATAACGGATCGAAACGTTGAAGCAATAAAACAGAGCTGAGTATACCAGTGTTGCGGACTCTATTCTTCTATTGTAACACCAGCAAATTAACCCTTGCATTCATCGTGGGCATCCAATGTGTTAAGCACTATGGCTATTATGCCTCTCTCTGTGAGTGTACGTCTCTGTGTCTGGACATATATCCCATATGTGGCTATGTGTGACATCTCAGTACTTGTGTGAACTATGAACATGCCTATCAGCGCACCTTGGCGTTGTTAAGCAACCCAACCGTTTCTGTTGTCAGAAAAGCGACAGATCAGAGCTTCATCAGCGAGAGATTGACAGAGATAGAGCTCATTTAACCCTGGCAACATCCTGCATGGCCAAATGCTACTGGAACGTGGGACCTGAATACGCCTGCTTGTTATAGATTAAACACCCCAAAAAAGGTTACTGCAGGATTTAAAAGACAACTTAGTTTTTTTTACACCAAGGGTTCATAGTTTAGTTTGTAATTAGAATGTTTTCATTTACTGCTTTCTATTGTTTTAGAGATTTTTGTATTTTGATTTCATTGGGTGGGGGCAAGCGTACAAGTGGCTAAATATGTATTTTTAGACACAATAAGCCGACAATTTCGTTGTGACTATTTACACCAGCCCCCCCAAGTCACATCTGCCCATGAAAGTTTGCGGTGCATCTTGGGAATGGGCTTATTGTGTCAAAAAAGACATATTTAGCTACTTGCATGCATGCCCCCAACCTGGGGGCATGCATGCAATTCAAAATCGTTAAAATCACTAAAACGATAAAAAGAAGTAAATTAAAACATTTCAACACTCATATTTTCTTTTCTCTTATGACTATCTAAAATGTGAGCCCTTGTTGTAAAAAAAAACTAAGTTGTCCTTTAAAGCTTGCCAAAAATGTCAAATGACAAACGGCAAGAATGTTAGGGTGTCTTTCTGGTTATTATTAAACGTGAACACACACAAAAGAAAAAAACTATCTGTGCTACAATGGTTTACTGAGCATGAGCCTCATTTTAAAAGCCAAACCAAGCGCGCTTCGCGGTGCCATGCAATGCGGGTACATGCAGCGGCACCTTTTGAAATATTAATCACAATGTCTACCGGCCATATTCACATTTCACGGTGAAAGAAGCAGGCAGCCTTCATTAGAGGCCCCGTATCAGAGAGGCTTTTTGTGTCTCCATCAGTCACCAGGGAGCTGGCAGTGGGACGCGCGGCGCTGCCGGGTCCACTTAAACTATTTCGACCGGGTACGCATTATTAAGGCATTATCATTTCTATGCTTTAACTATTGAAAAATAGCAGATATACAAGCTCACAGCGCGGCACCGAGTGCCGCACTGCAAGCTTGTAGATCTGCTATTTTTGAAAAATCGCCAACGTTTCAATTTTGACCCGATTTTGACCCGATTCTATAAGTGTCTTCTAAATCCTTCTAAGGTGTTTTGAAAGACACGCGTTTCTACCTCAGTGGTTCTCAAACTCTTTCATGTCAAGGACCCCTAAAATGACATGCATTTGGCCACGGACCCCCATCTCAAAATATGGGACCACCCAGAAGCAAATGTTTGAGTTACAAATGTTCGCTTTTAAAAAGATATATTCAAAGACTTGCAAAAGAATCTAGATCTACAAATAGTAGATCTACAAGCTTGCAGTGTGGCACTCGGTGCCGCGCTGTGAGCTTGTAGATCTGCTATTTTTCAATTGTTAAAGCATTCAAAAATTCTAGGCCCTAAATCGGTTAATAACCCCTATAGGGACGCCAAGCCGACCCATTCCTCACCCTGACGTCTTAACGGCAGCCTAAACTGGGCCTGGATGATACGTTAACTGATAATACTTTGTCCAGTGGAACACTCGCCGCTGTGCCTCCTCTCTCTTCCTCCTCCGCCTCGTGAATTCCATTATCGCCATGGTGATTGGAATGGAAGTAGGGCAAGGATGGGCTGCAGTTGCCAAGTCGTCAACATGCATGGCCTGATTTGGACGTTTCCGAGAAAGCGTCGAGGTTCCTTTTCGTTGCCTATGGAGACAAGTGGCCGCCGCCTATCCCGCTGTGGCATGAGGGGAGAGTGTTTTTTTGCAGGTCTTTCAGTCCGAGTGTATCAAAAAAGCAACTGGGTTAAGGCAGCGGAAGCTTGTGATTGGCTGCACGGAGGTGACGATGGTAGGGGGGACGGAGATACACCTGAACCTAACCTTAACCCTAACCCTAACAGAGGGCGGGATTTCAGAAAGAAATAGGGGGTGGCGGAAAATAAGTTACCACTTAAGCCCCGTTTCTAAAATAGCGAAAATAGTGGATCCACTATTTGACTTTTGGTGGCCTCGGTGGCATCGAAGCGGCAGGATTTCACTTAGCTGCATGCCAAAAATAGGTGATCTATAAGCTCACAACGCATCGCGCTGGGAGGCATTGTGTCATAGTTTTAGTGACGAAACCAGTAAGACTCTCCCTAACTTTAGAAGGCAATCGTAGCCAATCAGGAGGGAACATGGGGAATGGGACAGATCCATGTTGATGACATGACTTTAGAGATAATGTACCGCTTTGCGTGATTTTAGGGCAAAATCTGTTGGAGCAGTGTCCAAAAATTTGTTTTGCAAAAATCGGCCTGATGGTGGCGCTAGAAGAGGGCCATGTGAGAAATCAGGGGCGGAGGTTGTGGTTTGCCAGCCAAGGAGAGTGTGTGCAAAGTTTGGCATGGATTGGGGCAACGGTGGCGGAGATAAGAGTAGGGCAAAAGTGTGACGTGACGGATAGACGGAGGGACTGGCGGACGGACGGAGGGAGGGACAGCCGGTGGAGCTTTTCATAGTAACTAAAGAATACTTTAGTAACTACGTTATCGTCATCATTGAATCGCCATAGGTTTCACAGTACAGTACTTACGGCTAATGTCATTGCGTGTAGTGAATCATCGCAAGGCAACACACGCTTCATGACACGCTGTTATTTTCTGCTGCGGATGAAAGCTCCCCTGCTCTGCTCACTACTCGGTGAAATCCTATGACAGAATACACTTCTAACGATGCCGCCGCAGATGACAAGAAAAACAATATCACTCCACTCGAGAGTGCCCACTTTAAAGCTTATTTCGGCTATGTGAATTATCTTCAGCGGGAGAGCAACTGCTGCAGTATAGCGTTGCCCGCGTGTCATGTAATCCCTAACAAAGACAGATCGCCGGCTTTGAATTGTGGGGCCCATGATGTGGTTTGCGTCAGATTTCCTCGCATAAAGCAGCTCTTTCGGGCCCGTGTCTTATTACCGGGTAAGATAAGGCAATGCGTCTGCTGGCTGGAGTGAGATATCACACTCTGTCAAAGTTAAAACAGAATACGATATTACCGTTTGGCCCGACATCCTCCATTCGTCTGCCTTCCCTGTACCTCTCCCTCCAACCCTCCAGGCTTCCTCTAACCCCCTCTCCTTTCCTCTCTGTTCATGTTCAAGTTACCACGGATTTAGGTCGGAGCTATTGGTCAAATGACAAAAAACCTTGAAAGCGGGATGTGTGATTTATGCAGCCCCGGGTCATCACCATGCTGGCTTATGGTGGACATTTTTGTAAAAAATCAATTTTTGCCCCGGACATACAAATTGATTGGACACTAATATTACCAGTAAGACTCCCTAATCGGGAGATAAGCGACCGTCAGGTCGCAGCGTGATTTTAGGGCAAAATGTGTAGGAGCAATGTCCAAAAATGTGGTTCAAAAAATCGGCCTGATGGTGGCGCAATATGGGACATCCATTTTGATGAGATGAGTGTAGACATACTGTGTACCGATTTGCGTGATTTTAGGGCAAAATCTGTAGGAGCAGTGTCCAAAAATGTGTTTGAAAAAATCGGCCTGATGGTGGCGCTATATGGGACAGATCCATGTTGATGAGTGTAGACATAGGCCCTCATTTATCAACGTGGTGCAGATCAAAATTTGGGTGTACACCGAAATTTAGGGAAGTCTCAACATTTATCATTTCAACTTGACTTTGACGTTGGCGTAGGGTAGGATCAAATCTCACGTCAAGTCCAGAGGTGGTGTAGGATTCATCCTACACCACTTTGTTCCATTGTAGACGTGCGGAGCAGCATTGTGTAACTATTTGACAGGCAATGGACACATGTATCCACTCGAAAATGTATATCCAACACAATAATAAATAATCCTGTGAAAATATAACATTTTATAAAAGTATATTATAGCCAGCTACATCATGGACATGCACGCCGATTTTATTTCCAAGTTACAATGACAAGCAATCAAAATCTAGCCACATGGAAGCAATCTACTGTTAAGTGCTTTAACAGTCTATATTTTAAGATTGCAGATCTGGCACAGAACAAGCACATTATAGCCTACGAACGCATGCAAGAGCATTTTCGGGACGAGCGCAGCGCCGCTGTGATCTACCGTGAGGCGTGAGCCTCCAATTTATACAGTGACGCGAGTCCTTTTAAATGTAACCCGAAGCTCCAAACCTGGCTGTGCCCAGCCCCGCACACGCACGCTGCGGATGATTTATTTGGGGGTCCACGGCCCACCTGGGAGAAGACCAGCCCGCGCAGGAACGGTACATGATCGCTAGTTCAAGCACTCAAAAGTGCATTGCGCTCGTCACCGAAATTGGGTTAAATTAATATCCAAAACGTAACCGTGGGGTCTCTCAATTTATACAGTAGATACTGTACACTATGCTGGAGTTAATGATGAAACCCGACGTGGCGAGCCTTGAGATCATGGCCATGGGGAATATGATTGCTTGTAACCAAATGAACGCGCTCTGTCTGCGCACGCACGGCACGGGTAGGCAATGGTTTAAATTAATATCCAAAAGTATTCATGGCAGTGACCAGTGACTTGTGTCATTCATGTCGGCTGCGGTGCTATAGCCTCCTTGTCGTCAAAGATTGTACCGTTGGTTAATCCCACGTTTCCACTGCAAAGACTGCTGTGTAAACCAAAATGATGCTGTTCCAAGTAGCCTAGTTGCGTGTGTAGGTGTGTGTGTGCGTGTGTGCATGTGTGCGTGGTCTGTGTGGGACGCGGACATGGCTTTTCTTTGGTTGTTAGGTCGTATTCGGGTTGTTCTGGTCGTAAAATGGGGGCGTTTCGAGAATAATTAAGGGCGTGTTATTTAAATTTCAGCCTGCGCATTTATCAACGCTGGGATCAAATGTACGCCAGGTGTGTCTGTTTAGGAAGCATTGATAAATGCCGTGCACACGTTGCCCTACGCAAAATTTGGTGAAAAAAATAGACCATTTTTTACACTCCAATGATAAATGAGGGCCAGTGTGTGTACCGATTTGTGTGATTTTAGGGCAAAATCTGTAGGAGCAGTGTCCAAAAATGTGTTTTGCAAGAATTGGCCTCATGGTGGCGCTAGAAGAGGGCCATGTGAGAAATGAGGGGTGGGGTCTCCGCGTTGCCTTGGCGGACGAATAGGTACCGGCCCCGGCTCTCCCGGACCCTCCTAGCCCTAGTTACAGCATTTAATGTGAGCTGCAGTGGAGGGGGTCCTCCACTGGGGGCGCCACCACTTTTGCATCCGTTCTGGAGCAGCAGGAGTCGGTGGTCCCCGGGAATTCCCCGTGAGCAGCCCCATTGGGGTGGTCATTTGGTCATTTTTGCACATTTGGTCATTTTTTACATCTGGGGGTCCCCCAGGGACCTGGGGGTCCCTGGAGCTCTGGGGGTCCAAAATTTGGCATGGATCGGGGCAACGGTTGCGGAGATATGAGCAGGGCAATAGTGTGACGTGTGAGGTGTGACAGACAGACTGACGGACGGACGGACGGACGGACGGACGGACGGACGGACGGACGGACGGACGGACGGACTGACTGACTGACTCACAGTTTGTGGAGGTTTTGATAGTAGGTGCGACCTGACGGTCGCAACCAGAAATGAATGACCATAACAGGTCTGTAACTCTGATGCTGGGTTAAAACCTGAAGCCATTTCTTATTCTAGTCTCTTCTATCGCTTCACTTTGGTCGCGCAGGTCCGCGTTGGTACAAAATCGTGTCCCGTTGGAATCCAGGCGAAACACCCGGAAAAAAGGGAGTCCCAACTCCAAACACCAAAATCATGTCCGTTTCTCCGGACAACATCAGAGCTGATTGGCTGTCAGGAGGCGATGGGTGGTGAGGGGGTGAAGCGAAGGTCGCTTCAGATTTTTCCAACTGGGGCGAAGATACCGAAGCAACCATTGGTGTCGTTTGCGCCGCCCCTTTCGGATCGTTCTCGCCGCGCCCGTTTGCGCGGCGCTCAGTCGCGCGTCTGTTAAATAAATTAATTAAGTTAAATAAATATGGAATATGGATAAAATCCATAACCAAAATGAAACAGACCAAAGGACGTATATCTTAGATTGCTGTATTTGAAGAGAGCAGACAAGGAAGACAGACAGTGAGCGTACCATAGTGGTAGCTTTCTAAATCTCTCTCTCCCAAAATGGAAGTTTAACATGTATATAAAGAGTACAGTTATGACAGTATAAGATCGTGGGACTCATTGATTGGTTCCCAGATCATAACAAGGAAGACAGTGATACGTAGTGTTGGTTATTTTCCACTAGTGACACCACAGTATATCATGATTTCGTAGCCAGGGCAACCAAAGTTACTATGACCTGTAATCTATTAGCCTGAACCTAGAGTATCCGACCAAAATGTGGTCTCTATACTGTAAGTTCAGTTCATAATATATCCTATATGGTCATATGAGCTTCATACACAAATCACAGAATTATGTATCATAATTCTACCTAACAGCGTCGTCTCGTCTTTGCATTCACTATGTATGTAATCACGCCGCTCGAACCATCCAGGTTTGGACGCAGCTTGAGAGTGTGAGAAAATGCAATGATTTTTCTAAGTAGACCTAATTAATAAATAAAATCAAAATCTAAGGAATTCTATAAATTAGAAAACAACTGTCAAGAAGTAGTGAAAATAGCCGATCTACAAGCTCACAACACGGCACACGAAGCGACACATTGTGAGCTTGTATCTAGCTGTTTTCACTAGTTTGCGTACCGGGCAAACGTCTAATTTCTCTTTCGATACAGTGGTTTGGAAACCACTGTATCGAAACAAAGCCAGAACTGCCCAAAGCAAAACCCACAGTTATGCTCCGTCTGATCCTTATACAACATAGCATTACAAAGTAATGAAAAATGTGTTCCGCAGAGAAATGCATTGTTTGTTGTTGGTGTGTTTGTTTGTGTCATCTATGTGGACTGGGACTCCACCGTTTGTCCCTTTCCTGATTAGCATGCAAATGCTACACTCTGATGATTGTCACTGTGGAGAGAGTAAAGGCATTCCACAAGATCAATCAGCCAAGCTAATATTAGCTTCTGGCATTCATGTCGAGCAATATGTGGCCTGTTGCTTCTCTCTCTCTCTCTGTCTCTCTCTCTCTCACACACACACACACACACACACACACACACACACACACACACACACACACACACACACACACACACACACACACACACACACACATTCTCTTGCTAGCTCGCTCTCCTGCTCTGTACTCATGCAATATAAAAACACAGACAAGCACATCCGTGTCAGTGGCGTCAGTTCTACATTTATTATAAATTAAGAAGTACATTCTATTTTTCGGTTATTCCCCCGGCCATTTCTACGGTTTCTTGGGCTGGATATGGCAGCCTGGAACGGTTGTTCAAGTGCAGCTAAACTTGGCATGTTAGTAAACGTGCCACAATTAACAATAATGCATTGCACCTGTGCAGCTGACCTGCAGAACCTGGGAATTTACCATTTTGTCAAGATAGGGAGAATAAAAGTGTGGAGAATATACAAGTGAACATTTTGTTAAATTCTGCATTTGTAGTTATTTGACTGTAATTTAACAACATAATAACCAGCAGAGATAGACAAAGAGACATTCATGGATTTATATTTGAAACTTTTATTTTCCTCCCTGGACCCAGGGTATGGCAGCTGCATACCCCTGCCATAACCAATTGACGCCCCTGCTGTAAAATCCACCGAAGAACTACAAATGTTTGCGTGGCCTTGTGCTTGCTCAGTCTCTGTATCTCCCTCACGCATACCCTACTTACACGCATATGCATGCTCACACACATGCATAAGCACAGCTGATTCAATGTCAGAAACGGGGGAATGGCATTCCCTGCAGCCAACTTTCAGATACTTATCCACTTATTCTACCTGCTGTTCCCTGTCTCCAAGTACGCACATTAATCATGCCAGCCATGATGGGTAAATGGGAGCCGGGACAGCAGTGAGGCTGCCATGTGCAGTGACTCATATTCTTTAATATTCTTTGATTTTAATGGGAAACATTACAGAGAGGGGATCATCTGGCTTTTCAAGTAGACACCGTCGCGTTTTGTATTCATAAAGAATTCTGTATTGTGCCGCCAAGCTATTTACGAGCCATCACACACACACAGGGAAGTGATCTGAGTCACTGTTAATGGAAGAGGAGGAGAGGAGCACTTTTACAGGTTTAAAAAGCTTTGAGTAATGGGTCCCATTTTTGTTTTCAATATAATTGATGTTGGCAGATGAGATGTGTGCATTTTCAACGTGAAGTTTCTTTTGTGTTGATGCATATAAAATATGGCGGTAGAGGATCCTTCATTAATGTTGTTCTGCATACTGTATAGCTCATTGAGACATGATGTTCAAAAGAGAGATTGCAGCCCAACATAATATGCTATTACTGACATGCCGATATGTACCCACATTTCTTTCATCCTGCAAGTTTTGTAACCCGTTTCTTTCACCCAGTGTCAATTGTCTAATGTAGACCTGGGCGCTACACAGAGCAACAGACTGAGCTTGTGCTTCCTTCAGTGCATGAGGAGACCAAGCCATATCTTTTCACCTGACGTTGGACGTAGCGCATGGAAGGAACACGTTATTCCAACCAGTTCCTTTCCCCTCCATCAGGCACACCGGCTGGCCAGGTGGAGGTAGTACGGTATGTACAAAAGAACATGCAAACTCCACACAGCAGAAAGCCCTTTTTGCCAACCCCACCTATAGGGTATAGGCACTGTTGACGAGAGAACAGCGCCCACAGTGTCCCCAGAGGGAATCAAACCGGGGACCTTCTAGCTGTGAGGCGACGGGCAGAAGGTTCTGACACATTTTTTATTCAAGATGGAGTGTTAAAAATTGTGGACATGGACCATAGAGTTATATATAAATAGAGAGCGGACAGCCCTGCCCCCAGCTATTCATTTCAATGAAGTTGCTCAGTGGCGTTTTGAAGCATGCATGCATCCAGGTGCATTGTGGAGGAAATTGGCACATAATTATGTGCCAAAATGTGTGACCCCATTGTGTAGACCCCAGCGGCGCGCTCTTATGCTCGTGCATGTCGTTCCCCTCCCGCCTGCTGTTCCAGCTTTGGCCAGTAGGGAGGCTGCTTCAATATTTACAAGCCGTTCTGTGGGGCTCGACATGGACACATTTCTTCCACTTACGGATGCTTGTGCGCAACTACACATTCTCCTTTCACTGCTCATGAAACAATGAGATTAACAACACTCAATATACAACGCTATACAGGTCGTCATTTAGCCAGCTTTGCTGACAGTGTCATACTGTATCTTACACGTATATTGCTGGTGCTGCCATTCAAGTTGTCCCATTCTAAACTGATGGTGTGCTCTGTCGCCTCTATATTATACAGCCTCTGCTGAATGTCCTTGTTCCCATCTCTCTCTCTCTCTCTCTGTGTCTCTCTCTCTCTTTCACGCACGCACGCTAGCACGCACGCACACACACATGCAGCCAATCCAGCAGGTGGTAGAAAGTGAAAAAGAAAAGGTGACGGAAAATACCCTGCAAATGACGGGCCAAAGCATTTTGGCTCTATTCTTGACAGCATGAAGATCAATAGAGATCCCGGTCTCCAAGCTCAAACATACTGACGACAAGAGTGATATATATGGCCATTAAACCAGGCCCGGGCATCTTCATAGACTCCAGACCTGAAAATTGATAAGGCCAAACAGGCTGTTCTCCTCGAATAAACCCCCACCAGTCGATAGACGCAGTGAGTCTTAAAGGATTTGACTTGCCTCCCAATGACATGTCCAAAGTGATACAAACGTTTCAGTTTTTTTTCTTTTTTTTAAGGAGGGTTATCATTCCCACCCAACAAAACAAAAACAAACCGATACATTTCCCCTCTGGCTGTCTCAGTTGCCATGGCGATACCTGTCTGGGTTTTTGGCAGCCGGATGATTTTAGACTACATCAGAGGAGCTCATTTTCAGAAGAGCATCATCCCAGCTCCTCTTGAATCCACAAAATTGATACACAGAAGTGTTCCTCTATATACTTCAGCTCAGGATTAACCATACCATTTATTTAGATTAACCATACCATTTATTGCAATGATATTTACCATTTATGCAGTGATATTGCATTTAGTTTGGCGGTGTAGCTCTGCTGTGATATAACAGAGTATCTGCTCGAACATGAGACATATTCTGACATCACAAACCCCCCAGAGCAAAGCATGATAATACAGATTCACATGCACGTAACATTGAACCTTCAGTTGCGTGATTTAAGATACTAGAAGCTGCCAGCGTCTAGTCGGCGACCTGGCTAACTCGGGAACGATGTAAATAGGGAATGAATGCCCCGCCCTTTAATGCAAATCCCATTATACCTGTTGTCATAGGACCCGTTTTGACCATCTGTTTGCCTGTGTCCATTTATGCCCATATATGGAGATATCTGTTATCTGTCTGTCTGTCTGTCTGTCTGTCTGTCTGTCTGTCTGTCTGTCTGTCTGTCAGCGTCCATTTTATGTCCATATATGGAGATCACTGCAGATATAGTTCTGGGTCCATTTTATGCCCATATATGCCCATATATGGAGATATCTGTCTATTTGCGTCCATTTCATGCCCATATATGGAGATCTCTGTATCTGTCTGTCTGTGCATCTGTTTGCCTGTGTCCGTTTATGCCCATATATTGGAGATATCTGTTATCTGTCTGTCTGTCTGTCTGTCTGTCTGTCTGTCTGTCTGTCTGTCAGTGTCCATTTTATGTCCATATATGGAGATCACTGCCCATATATGCCCATATATGGAGATATCTGTCTATTTGCGTCCATTTCATGCCCATATATGGAGATCTCTGTATCTGTCTGTCTGTGTCCCTTTAGATATCTGTCTATTTGCGTCCATTTCATGCCCATATATGGAGATCTCTGTATCTGTCTGTCTGTGTCCCTTTATGCCCGTATATGGAGATCTTTGTGATTCTGCGTAAATTTTATGCCCATATATGCCATTTGCGTCCATTTTATGCCCATTTATGGAGATCTCTGTATCCGTCTGTCTGTGTCCCTTTATGCCCGTATATGGAGATCTTTGTGATTCTGCGTCCATTTTATGCCCATATATGCTATATATGGAGATATTCAGAGATTTTTTGTTGACTCATGTGGCGTACGTGATGTCAGAGCCTTTTATGAGTGATGTCACAATGAGTCAGCGCTTGCGCCGATTTCCTCCGGAACAGCTGATGTCAACAATCAGCTCCGCATAAGGATATTCCGAACGTTTCGGGCCGGTTTCGGAAAACCGTGCGTCGGGTCGGGTCGAGGCCCGGCACTGCACTCCGTGCCGCGGCGGGGAACGCGCGTGCCGAATCTGAAGCCGGTGGGACGAACGGTTCTCGAGATACGCGGATTACAGACACACAGACAGACAGACAGACACGCAGAGACTTCTCACATTTATAGATAGATTACATATCATAATCAAGACATAGAACACTGTACAATCCATAAAACAATACATATAACATATTTAAAGCTATACTGTGTAAGTTGCTAAACTAGTGGTCAGTAGCGGTATTGATTTTTTCGGCCGTTTTTCGCCCGGAGTCGTCGCAGACCACCGGAGCGGCGCCGCAAACCACCGCGACCGATACAAATCCGTGGAGAGGTAGAACGCATGGTAGAACGTAATTTTCTGGCCAGGATTTGGGGATTAAGAGGTTAAGAATCCTTCACCATGGTAAACACTGTAGCTGAGCGAGGCTACTTCCTGAAGACAGCCTGTGACAGCTGTGATTGGCCGGTAGTGTATCATGTGTGTATGATCCGCGATGTGATTGGCCAACGTATACACAACGTATACAGATGGCGCAGATGACGTTATTTTTTCGCGAAAACCG